>NC_079197.1:28792816-28795316 GCF_029499605.1 Hyla sarda
ACTATTATTATTATTATTATTATTATTATTATTATTATTATTTGCTCTATGCTTCTACCCTTTACTGTACATACATTATTATTATTATTTGCTCTATGCTTCTACCCTTTACTGTACATACATTATTATTATTATTTGCTCTATGCTTCTACCCTATACTGTACAGACATTATTATTATTATTTGCTCTATGCTTCTACCCTTTACTGTACATACATTATTATTATTATTTGCTCTATGCTTCTACCCTATACTGTACAGACATTATTATTATTTGCTCTATGCTTCTACCCTTTACTGTACAGACATTATTATTATTATTATTATTATTTTCTCTATGCTTCTACCCTTTACTGTACATACATTATTCTTATTATTATTATTATTATTATTATTATTATTATTATTATTATTTGCTCTATGCTTCTACCCTTTACTGTACAGACATTATTATTATTATTATTTTTATTATTTGATCTATGCTTCTACCCTTTACTGTACAGACATTATTATTATTATTATTATTTTCTCTATGCTTCTACCCTTTACTGTACATACATTATTATTATTATTATTATTATTATTTTCTCTATGCTTCTACCCTTTACTGTACAGACATTATTATTATTATTTTTATTATTTGATCTATGCTTCTACCCTTTACTGTACAGACATTATTATTATTATTATTATTTTCTCTATGCTTCTACCCTTTACTGTACATACATTATTATTATTATTATTATTTTCTCTATGCTTCTACCCTTTACTGTACAGACATTATTATTATTATTATTATTATTATTTTCTCTATGCTTCTACCCTTTACTGTACATACATTATTATTATTATTATTATTATTATTATTTTCTCTATGCTTCTACCCTTTACTGTACAGACATTATTATTATTATTATTATTATTTTCTCTATGCTTCTACCCCTTTACTGTACAGATGTAGCAGAGCTGACTCGTCAACTTCATGAGTTGCATAATAATTGTGTAAAAAGTTCATAATACAAAACCTATAAGATCACAATGAGCCATTCCAAAAAGACAAACTCACCTCTGCTACATCTTTTATGCTTTTACGACTCTAGATGAGAATAGACAAAGTGAGTTCCTATAAAGTGCTGGGACTTTGGTGCACAGGTTTGTTGACATCCACACTATCCCAGACACGTGTGTACACACTGTATCTAACATACACAACGCCACACTTGGCACCTACACCTCCAGCCATAGTGACACTTCTCATGGGAGACACTTAAGTTGTTCAGCACTATCGTTACTTCCTGATCTCAGTCTGGACTAGGCAGAGCAGATTTTAGGGCGGTGTTTCCCATCCAGGGTGCCTCCAGCTGTTGCAAAACTACAACTCCCAGCATGCCCGGACAGCCGAAGGCTGTCCGGGCATGCTGGGAGTTGTAGTTTTGCAACAGCTGGAGGCACCCTGGCTGGGAAACACTGTTTTAGCGTGTTATGTAAGTTTGGACACAGTGCCCATTACCTAATGTCTTTAGGAAACAGGAGGGAAGACGTTAAAGTCCTGCTTGAAGTTCACAGTGCTAACTCCTGAATATAAAAAAAAAACCAAACACTTACCCAGTAAAACTCCTAATGTAGCAGTGCCAGCCCTGAGTGGGTGATCTTCCATTTTAATATTGTCCAGCATCTTGGCACAGTCACTCTGCCCCCTGTTAAAGCACCTCTCCAAGGACTCGGGACCTGTTGCAATATCCATGACAAGGATGAAGCAGCAAAAAAAAATAGGAATAATACTAGTGAGAGAGTCAACTTCACAGCAAGTTCAGGCAGCCTGCAAGGAGAAGAGTCCTTATCCCAGATCCTGCATGGATGGATGGATGGAGGGGATTCAGATGGTCATGACTGAAGAAGGATCCACAGGAGCTGCATACACAACACAAAGAGGGGGGCAGATGGGATCACCTGCCTTTGTATTGAGGGAGAGGGGGGGAGAAATCCAAGGGTGCAGGGGGTAGAGTGAGAGGTAATGGGGTGAGTGACAGAGGTGCTCTCTAAAAGCCAGGGTGGAAGGGGAGGGGGTGACAGATCCCAGGGAAGAACCTGTGTAGGATGTCCAGGGAGAGACAGCCTGAGCCTGTGTGCCATGCACAGTCCTGCAGAGCAGCATACAGCAGGGATTGCTCAGCGGATGGATACTCCACCCAGTCACCTCCTCTCTCTCTCTCTCTTTCTTTCTACAAACTTGCTGACATTTGAACTCTACAGTGTATCCTTCCGCACGAGTGATGCGGCTCCTTCTACAAATTAAGTAGTGCCAGACTTTCTCAGTCCTATCCTTTCCCAATAACTTTAGAAAAGGGGGGAGGGGGTACAGGGGGGGAACAAACCCTTATTTCTGGATTCTTATGCCCCATTTTTTTCCCTTTCCCAAGGAATAAAAAAAAAAAAGGGCAGGTTATAATTAAAATAAAGAGTCCTGACACCTGAGTCAATATAGCCTAGGTGCCCAGCTT